>NW_027121375.1:0-10851 GCF_030686945.1 Centruroides vittatus | reverse complement strand
TGTAGTCTACACACCGGCAACACTGCCACGTGTTTCTTACCCTTTCTCTTTTGTTACTGCTTTCACGCTGTATAGTCTGTTAAATAAAACCTCTCTTTGTCTTCCAGTTTGGAGTGTCTTTTATCAGGTTATGGGCCCAGGCTACGTCAGAACAAGTCATTTTTAATCGAAGAATTAAGTATCTGAACTTTATTGATCAAGCCGTCTTACTGAAAATGGAATCTGTAAGTAATAATTTTACTATTGCTAAACTGAACGGTGCTGAAAACTGGAACTTATGGAAGTTTAGAGTAGAAGTTCACATGCGGTCCAAAGGATGGATAGACGTGTTGCGTGAAACACCGACAGACAAAGAAAGATTGAGACTAGACGAAAGAGTGCAAGATGTTATTGTATCTCTTGTAGAAGACAGAGTTTTGTCCCATCTAATAAGTTGTAAAACAGCATCTGAAATGTGGAAGAAATTGACTAGTCTATTTGAACCCAAATCATCTATCGGAAAGTATCTTTTACAAAAGGAATTCTTTGACTACGAATTTCAAGCCAAAGGACTAGGAACGCATATCTCTGATTTAGAGAATATTGTAGCAAAATTGAAGGCACAAGATGATGAGATCTCTGAAACCATGCTTATGACTAAAATAATTTCTTCCCTGCCACCTGAATATGCACACTTTGTAACTGCCTGGGAATCTGTCGTTGAAAAAGAACGTACTTTGCACAATCTAACATCCAGACTGCTTCTTGAAGAGAGTAGACTCACAGAGAATAACTCCAACAAAGAAAAACTGGACAATGTTGCACTTCCATCTCATAAAATCTACAATACCAAAGCCAGGTCGAGCAATAAGAGATTTCCATGCCATTTTTGTGATAAAATTGGTCATTTCATAGCTCAGTGTCCAGCTAGACTACAAAAAGAAAAAGAAAAGAGGACAACAAGAAAGAATGATAGAAGGAAAGCAGCATTCATCGGTGTGAATATGGCGGAGGTAGCACCAAGTGAAAACTCGTGGATTGCAGACAGTGGAGCCAGCGATCACATGTGCGCAAAGAAAGAATGGTTCCTTAGTTATTCAGAATTTGATAAACCAAAGTTGATAAAGATTGGTGACGGATCATATCTGAAAGCTTATGGATCAGGCAAAGTCGAACTTTTAGCTAACAATGGCAAATCAAACATTTTATCAAGTCTCAACAACGTCCTATACGTTCCAGATCTGAAGTTTAATCTATTCTCAATCAGCTCAGCATCAGACAGAGGCTTCAGTATGATTTACAACAAAAGAGGTTGTAGACTTGTTCGAGACAATGAAGTGTTTGCTATCGGAACAAAGAAAGAAAAGCTATACTATATGCATTTTGAAAAATACCTGAAAAACACAGCTTTCGTTGGAACACACAGGAAGAAGGAAAACATAAGAAAATTCCATGAACGATTAGCTCATCAAAACATTAAACGAGTTCGAGAAATTTTAAAGAAATGTGGAATAGAGTACGAAGATGACCCTGACTTCTTCTGTGAATCCTGTATGAAGGGAAAACAACATCGAATTCCCTTCAAGTTAAGTACTTCAAGAGCAAAAGCACCAGGTGAATTATTACACATCGATCTATGTGGACCTATGGAGGCAGAATCTGTAGGAGGAGCTCGCTATTTCCTGCTTGTAAAAGATGACCTAAGTCACTTCAGAATTGTATACTTCTTAAAAGGAAAGAATGAAGCCAAAGATAGAATCCGAAAATGCATCAAATACATCAAAAATAACTTAAACTACAAAGTCAAGATAATAAGGACAGACAATGGTAAAGAAGAAGTTAACCGTTTAATCAAAGAAACCGAAGAAGAAGAAGGAATTGTTCATCAGTTATCCTGTAAATACTCACCACAACAAAACGGCAGAATAGAAAGAGAAATGCGAACAATCGTTGAAGCAGCTAGAACAATGATCCATGCAAGAGGATTATCCAAGTCACTTTGGGCAGAAGCTGTAAACACAGCTGTACATGTTATAAATCTAACCGGAAGGAGTAGTGTTGAAGGAAAAACACCATATGAAGTATGGTATAACAAAAGTATAGATATAAGTCAATTACGTGTGTTTGGAGAGACTGCACATGTCCATGTACCTAAGGAAAAGCGTTTAAAGTGGGACGCTAAGAGTAAAAAAGGTTTGTTTGTGGGCTATGGATATAACACCAAAGGCTTCAGAATCTACTTTCCCGAAGATGATGATGTCCAGATCGTTCGTGATGTGGAATTTAATGATGAAAAACAAACTGGAAATTCACAGTCAGATAAAATACCAACTGAAGAGAGCGTAACTCTAGATCTTAATGAAGAAAACTCAATCTTTGTTAAAAGCGATACTGAAGAAGAAGAATCTGAATCAGCTTTAGAAGAAGCATGTGAAGAAACGGAACAGGAAAATAGAGAAAGTCAAACAAAAAACAAAACGTACAACTTAAGAAGTAAGAATGAAATTAAACTGCCATCAAGGTACGATCATCATGCAATGATTGCAGATTGTGAACAGATATCTGCTTCAGAAGCCTTAACTCAACCAAAGTGGAAGAAGGCAATGGAAGAGGAAATAAATGCCTTAAATAAAAATAATACTTGGATCTTAGTAGACCTCCCTGAAGGTCAAAGATCTCTAACAACCAAATGGGTATTTCGCACTAAATACAGGAAAGATGGCTCAGTCGAGAAGTACAAAGCTCGCTTAGTAGTGCGTGGATTTCAACAAAAACAAGGAATCGATTACACAGAAACTTACTCCCCTGTAGCGCGATATGATTCAATCAGATTTTTATTGGCCTTTGCAGCAAAAGAAAAACGACAAGCTACTTCAATTTGAATGTGAAAACTGCCTTTCCTGCACGGTGACCTAGAGGAGGAAATCTACATAACACAGCCTGAAAAGGATTATTAAGTCAAGTTCAGCTAAACCATAAAGTATACTGCTAAATGAAAATCTATAATGGTCTTGAAAACAACCCCAGAAAATGGAAATGAAAAATTCCGATCCTTAAATCTAGAGAGTTTAATAGCTACAGAATCAGATCCATGTGATTTGGAAAATATGAAGAATCTAAAGTAGTAGTTGTCCTATATGTTGATGATGGATTAGTGATTGGTGCAAACCTTAAAACAATGAAAAAGTATTGATGGAAGAATTAAACAGAAAATTTGAGATAACATGGGGAAAAGTCAACAGATATCTTGGAATGGAAATAGAAAACACACCGATCGGTTCTATCTTTACTGCCAGTCCCAATACATTGAAAAACTACTTAGTTTGTTCAATATGGATGAATCAAACCCTACCTTTTACTCCAATTGAACAATCAAGAGGATGAAATTCAGGTCTGTACAACAAGAGGAAGCTACAGGTATTGCCGAACAGAGAACTAATAGGTGGCCTCCTAATATTTGTCCCACCATAAGTAGACCGGATATAACGTTTTGCTGTAAATTCACCTAAGTAGAACATGTAAGGAGCAATCCAAAAGAGCTACCATCACTGGTTATTCAAAGCTAAGAAGAATTCTTAAGATACTTAAGAGGAACATTACACTGGATTATGGAATCGTTAATACAATGGCACACGAAAAACTAGCTCATGATTATAAGTGATCAAGAGCTATGACTTTGCCTGGAAACTGTGGTAAGGATAGACGTTCGCACATTTCAGGATCACTTACTTAAATGTATTCAGGAGGAGCAGTATCGTGGCACTCCAGAAAGACAAAGAGAAAACAGTGTTTGCATTATTCCTACTGCTGAAAGCACGAATAGTACGTTTCTTGCCAGTGAAGCTATTAGAGAAATGCTGTTTTATGTAGAAAATATCGGAATAGAACTACAAAATGCATTATCTAGAAAAGTTTAAGGAGACAAACTACTACATAAGTTTGTATGCCTGACAACAACAGTGCAATTCACATGATTACTAAAGATCGATAAGAAGGAGCTTTCTAAACGTAACCAAACTCATATAGACGTTAAATACCACATTGTAGAAGGAAAAGATAGGAACAGACAATAACGGTAAGTAGCTACTATAGACAGCATACGAGACAGTATGGATGATATAGTTTACAATAACCACTCATCTCGGATTAAATTTGAGTACTTTCTAAGAAATTGCATAGGAGTCTGCAAATTTAGATGAAATCGCTTGCCTATGCACCTTTTAGGACCTGAATCTCCTAATTATAATAATTTATTATCTTTGTTGATTTTAAGTCTTGCTTGTAGTGAGATGTAACACAAAAATGTAAAAATATAGGAGGAGTGTATAAAAGAAAAAAGTAATTTAAAATTTTTTACTGTTATGTCGGGTTCTCCACCGAACTCAGGGGTTGCAGCTTATGTAGGCTTACGACACCGGTCAATCACTGCCACGCTAGTTTTCTTACCCCTTCGCTCTTTCGTTACAGGCTTTTGGCATCTGGCTTGATTATAGTCCTGTTAAATAAAACCTCTCTTTGTCTTCCAGTTTGGGAGTGTCGTAAATCAGTGTAACGTTTATCATACATAGGTTGCGTGATATATTGGCGTTCCACCACACACACACCTGTCCAGGCGATAGAACACAAATTCTCTCACGAAATTTTTATTAAAAAATGTTACTACTACAGAGTTCATAAAAAGCTCTAAAATTTAATATGCTTCAATTAAACCTTTTAAAAGGTTTTAATTGGCATAAAGATTTGACTTATCCTATTTGTAACTCTAGCGATGTAACACTTTTTAATTTAATAAAGAATTCATAAATGTTTCCATGCGAATAATTAAATTCCTTTATGATAAAGTCGATCCGCCTGGACGGAACGCGATTGCAATTTCGTATACGCCGTGCACGATATCTGCAAAGCGTAGCGTCGGTCAGGCAGCGCGTTTCGAATGTGAGTAGGCGTTCTATTGGCTCGGAACTTGTTCCACATACACGTTCTATCGGCGTCTAAAGAAGTAATCTGCGCACGAAGTGCCGATCGAAAATATTCTACGTCATTACAATCTGTGTGGTCTTTTACGTAAATAGGTACGATTCATTAAGACAAAAAACAATTGATATTTCAACACAAATCAAAAACACCTGAGAGTGGAAAAAAGTTCCGTGTAGTAAAAAACTTTTATAAATAATCCTAACGAACAGTTAAAATAATATTTTAGGAGGTATTCTTTGGAAGTAAAAATCTTGTGCGTTTCTGTTTCCAAGCGCCAAGCTTTACATTATCAAAGAAGACACTCCTAAAATAAAGGTGATTTATATGTTAAGTCTAAACTTTATTATTAAAATCTTTAACCTGGTGAAATTTTTTCTACATCTGAAGACAGGGTTTTTCTTAAGTATACTTAACCATATTGAACACGATAAGCTTAATTTCAACTATAAGATAAAAATGTTAATAAAAGAAGCAAATTTTATATTGAATTTACAAAAATCCACAGTCGAATATAGAAACCGTGTTGCCTGTCTACATTTCTATTCGAATTGTTAAACACAAAGATCGATTTGTTATATAACGAAAAATTTATACGACTAATTAACTTACTTTCGAGATCACATGGTTTATGACTCAACATAAATAGAGGAGTGAAGTCAGAAAGCCAAGTGATTGCGGCCGTTAAACAACACGACCTGGTGTGTGTTAACAAAGGTCGAAAAATAGAAATTAAAAAGAATTAACTTCTCGTAAATATTGACAGAAGCGTAATTAAAAGTATCTTCACGATTTATATATAGATTTGCGTGCAGAAATCGTAATTTTTATATGTACTACGCGTATTATCAGTACCTTAAAAAATATATCTTACGTATTTTGTAATTTTTCTTTTACCTACAAAACTATTGTTTCATAGTAGGCGACAACTTTAGTTGCGACATTATACAGTCGTAGCTACACATATAGTGTAGCTACCTATATAAATGTGCATAATATAGATAAATTCACGAAACGTAATGGTACTTTCGCCGACCTCAAATCCACCAATAAAAACTTGTGTAGTAGGGGGAAAAAACCACGAAATTACCAAAACCTATGAATGAAATTTACGTGGAAAACATGAGTTGTGTTGCTTGGGTTGTATCCTTTGTGTCGTTTTTTAATAAAATATTAAACCACGGTATTTATTTTTCACTATATTTAAACTAAATTTGTCACTTTCTATTTATTAGTAATCAAAATAATGCAATACAATGTACAGTTTTGTAATCCAAGCGCGATGTCATTGCCTATATTAATATTGCCAAGATTACGTATCTTTATTATAGTCATCGAATCGATATCATGCAATGCTTAGTGGGAATGTGTTCAAATTTAGCAGAAAGTGTAGTTTGAACTAGTGGATCTTGTCTATGGCTTGGCAACAGTGCTATTTATTACTTTTTATTGAATTAAATAACTTTACACGTGGACTTCACGAGTAAACGACATGGCTGACTTGCATGCGGGTTGTTTTCATTAAAAAAAAAGTTAACTCTGCTGCTACGCGACAGAGGGAGCCTTGTCATATTTTTTCTTTTTATTACAACACTTCCTCCAAAAGAAAAAATAAGACTTGCTTAATGATTACATGGTTACAATCTTCGTAAACCAATCTTTTCTCTTAGCAGTTCAAATCGGACACATTCAAGCGGCTTCGTCAACAGATCGGCCAATTGGTTCTTTCCGTCGATGTGCTCCAATTTGAGTTCACCATTTAAAAATCTTTCACGTACATAAAAGTGTCGAACCTCGATATGTTTGGACCGTTGATGAAATTCCGGATTCTTTGCTAGCTTTATAGCACTTGCGTTGTCAATATATAGCGTTGGAGGCTGCTTTGGCATTTCAATCAATTCAGACAATAAACGTTGTAGCCAGATTAATTCTTTTGCTCCTTCACTTGCTGAGATAATCTCTGCTTCAGTTGTGGAAGTTGCCACTACTTTTTGTAATTGGCTAGTCCATGATATAGCTCCATTCGAGAATTTCGCGATAATTCCAGTTGTTGAACGTCTTGTCTTCTTGTCACCAGCGAAATCTGAATCACTGTAGACTTTCAGTTCTTCTTCTTTATTATAAATGATGCCCCAGTTCATAGTACCTTTCAAGTACCGAAATATACGCTTTACCTGATTCCAATTTTGAATAGTTGGTTTCTCTGTAGCTCGAGCAGCTTTATTCACTGCAAAGGCGATATCTGGACGAGACGCAGTTGCAAGATACATGAGACAGCCCACTGCCTCGCGATAGGGTATATCAGATGACACTGCCTCGTCGAGATCACTTTCTTCACAGCCAACAGGGGTTGAGACTGCATTTGATTCAGCCATTTGGAATCTTTCTAATATTCTTTTTGTGTAATTTTCTTGACTTACTGTAATTGATCCATCTTCATATTGTTTTATTTTCATCCCAAGAAAATTGTCGAGAGACCCTGTCGTCATATTAAATTCTTGTTGCAGAGCTCTCAAAAAATCAGCGATCTCTTTCTTGTCACTGCCGACAATAAGACCATCATCTACATAAATTGCGATATACAGTTGCCTTTTATTCTGGTTTCGATAAAAAAGACAAGGATCTGCAGTACTGTTTTGAAAACTTGCTTTCTTCATAAATCCGATAAATCGTTTATTCCAGCAACGTGGTGCCTGCTTCAGCCCATACAGACTTTTTTTCAGGAGACATACTCGACCGGTACCATCATCGAAACCCTCTGGTTGTTCCAAATACACTTTCTCTTCAAGTATGCCATTGAGGAAAGCTGTCTTTACGTCAAACTGTTCCAATTGCATATTCTTTGCAGCTGCTACTGCTAACAAGGTTCGAATGGTGTCATAACGTGCGACAGGACTAAATGTTTCCTCGTAGTCAATTCCTGGTTTTTGGGCATAACCTTTTGCAACCAACCGAGCTTTGAAGCGAGTGCTTCCATCACTTTTAGTTTTCTTGCGCAGAACCCAACGATTTTTCACAACCTGTGCATCTTTCGGACGTTCGACTAACCTCCATGTGTCGTTTTGTTTTAGAGATTCCATTTCTTCGTGAATGGCATGCATCCATAGTTCTCTCTCGTTCGATTGCAATACTTCAGAAAATGAGTTTGGGTCTTTGTATTCCCCAGCAACAACTCCTGCTATCATTAAAAATTCATTGCTTTCCATCCAGGATGGTTTACCTCGCTGTCTCTTGCTTCTCCAGTTTTCTTTGTCAGAAGTTTCATTATTTTGCTTCGATAAAAGTTCCGTTGATTCCTTCTCTTTTATCACATTCACTTTGATTTTTGCTTCCTCCAGAAGAAGACGCCGTGACGAATTCTTCAGTTTTGATTTGATTTTCTCCGTTTCGGCATGTGACCTCCTCCGGTTCCTTCACCTCAGACAACGGAGTGCACCGACCCGATGTCGGCTGCTGCTCTCGAGGAAAGTCAAATTCCACAGTATCACTTTGCCGATTGCAGACGACTTCTGGTTTGAATTTCACATCGTGACTCATAATCACTTTTCTTTGAGAAGGAATCCAGACTCGAAATCCATCCTTATCGTTAACATACCCAACCAACTGTCCGAAAATAGCTTTATTGTCAAACTTCGATCGAAAATTCTTGTTTACATGTACGTAGCATCCAGTGCCGAAGATTCTCAGATGATCAAGTCTTCCTACTTGTCTACCATACCATAATTCATAAGGAGCTTTGTTCTGAACTGAAGATTTTCCAGTACGATTCAAAAGATATACGGCAGTGTTGCATGCTTCTGCCCACAATCCTTTCGGTAATTTGCTTGGATTCAACATAGAACGTGCTGTTTCCACAATGGTACGATTTTCGCGTTCAGCTGCACCATTTTGCTCAGGTGTATAAGGTGGAGGAATCCATTGTTCTATCCCTCTGTTTGCGAGCAATTCAGCAACTCTTTTGTTGACAAACTCCGTACCTCCATCACATCTGAATTGTTTGACAACATGTCCATTTGTTCTAGCTTCATTTAAAAATTGCTCAAGCACATCACATACTTCGCTTTTCTGTTTCAAAAAGAAAATTCGTCGAAACTTGCTGAAGTCATCCTTGAAACATACGTAGTAACGTGCTCCTCCTAAAGATTCGGTGGACATTGGTCCGTTCACATCTGCATGGATCAATTCGCCAGTAACTGTTGGACGATTCATTCTTTGCTTAAATCGTAGTCTATGCATTTTTCCCAAAGCACATCCATCACAGAATTCTTCTTTGCAACCTTCCACGTTGATGTTCATTTGCTTCAAAACATCTTTTACATGCTGTTTATTTTGATGACCAAACCTTTCATGGTACACCTGTAGAGTATCAGACGCTGTCACAAAATTCACCCGAATGTTTTTATATGGTTTTACAACGCGTATATCGAGCATGTACAGACCATTTTTCATGTAACCAGTCATGACAGTGTTCTTACCAATTTCGTCTCGAATTTTAACACTTCTCTCATCGATTACTATCCTGTAGCCGTTCGATGCTGCTGCTCTGACAGAAAACAAGTGGACACTTGCATCAGGGACGTACAAAACATTTTTCATTTCAGCATTATACCAGATATTGTTTCGTCGAACTTGAATCCTTATTGTTCCTTGGCCATGTGCATACATACTCACATTTTGCTTTCCAAGTGAGATTACTTCAGGAACAACAAATTCTCTATATGAGACGAAGTATTGTTTGTTTGGGGTAATATGCTTGGTTGCGCCACTATCACAATACCATTTATTTGCATCAATGTAGTTTCCAACCGACGCGCCCATGACATGTGAAATGAATACATTGACACTTCGTTGCTTATTACTCCCGACACCTGTCTTTTTCTGCGGACAATCTGCTGCCCAATGACCCAATTGTTTGCACTTGTTACATGGAAATTTTTGTTTTGCCCGTTCCACTGACATTTTTGTTTTTCCAGAATTCTGCTTCTTTTTATACTCGCCAGAAGCGACAAACGCATTTGTTTCGGTTGTGCCTTGATCACGCAGTTCAATCGTGCACAGTTTTTCAATGAGTAAATTCAAACTTTGATTTTTTGACGGAATCGTGTCCCAAAGGTCTTTGAAATTATCATAGTCTTTTCCCAATGTAGATAAAATTCGGCCGTTTAATATTCTTTCAGACAAAGTATTTTCTTCGTGTTTCGTTAATTCGTCGTTTAAATCAACAAATAACTTTTGCAATTTGGCAACATGCGTGCTAATGTCCTCCTTCTCATCCCGTTTAACTCGAAAGAAGGCTTCAATTAACATGTTCAAACGTTGCGTACTGCTGCGCTCAAATCGCGCACGTAATTTATCCCAAATTTCTTTCGCATCGTTGCACGTCAACACGAGCTCAGCAACTGGTTTACTTAGCGTACTTGCTATTAAACTTGCCGCCCTCGCGTCGTCTTTCTGCCACTCAGCGTATGCTGCCTTTTGTTCATTCGTCGGCTCTGTTTGGTAACTCAACGCGTACACGTTTTCCGTTAATAATATCTTCTAATCCGTATGAACGCAACACCATAGAAACGTGCCATTTCCATTTTGCCCAATCTTCAGGCCCTTCGAGCTTATCTACGTTTACCTTGTAATCCCCGCTGGCAGCCATTTTCCTTCTATTCGTTTTCGTTCGCACGTATTCAACCAAGTATAACTTCAGAGACGCTCCACAGTGATCTCTTTCATTCAAAACTGTACTTTTCTTATTTTCACGTGGACTGGACGTGGACTGGGCCCATAACCTATTACTTTTTATTGAATTAAATAACTTTACACGTGGACTTCACGAGTAAACGACATGGCTGACTTGCATGCAGGTTGTTTACATTAAAAAAAAAGTTAACTCTGCTGCTACGCGAC
>NW_027121374.1:0-34755 GCF_030686945.1 Centruroides vittatus | reverse complement strand
TTTGGATTACAAAGTTATTTTTTGTCTGTTTTTCGAATTATATTATTCGATCTTTGCCTGTGAGTAATTAATTTTTACTAACTTCACTTGGCAGAAAAATATAACATATTTTTTTTTAACTATTTTTTTTAGTTGTGAAGCTAATTTTTTTATTTTTATATAATTAGTGGATCGTATGCAAAATTATATATATACACAGGTAGAGCGTCGTTTATCCTAATCAATTGGGACTGGGGTTGTTCGGATAACCAATTATGCATGAAAAAAATATATCAACCTATCCAATGATGAAATTGTTTTCCATTGCATGTTGCTTCGGGTTGAATTTTCATCAATTTTAAGCCTAACGAAAATTTTATAATAATAATCGAGGCTATTAATCATTAAAAATTATTTCTTTATTTTGTACAAACAAAATAAATATATTGAAAAATATAAAAACAAAAATTATACTTTAGAAGTTAATCTAGTATCAAAAACGTTCGGTTCAGCACGACACGGTCCGACTGGTAAGCTTTCGGATAAACGACACTCTACTGTATATGTATATATGTAAAATTTTTCAACTGTCTATAATAAATAATAAATTTTTAAATAAAATGTATCAGTTTACCTTGGAAACACCATGACACAGAAATCCTAGACTTTTTTTATATAAAGTAATATAGTTTGTGATCAAATAAGGCAATATGCATAAATTTTATATCAAAATGTACAGAACAAAATTGTCGTTCATGCAGGCTTACTTACAAAGATCAATTGTATAATCGAAAAATTTCGTTTGTAATCAAATTGTTGAAAATTATAGCATACAAACTGTCATTTCTGATATATAAAGTTTTTATGCTAGCAAAAACAAACTACACTCTTGTAAACTACAATAAGTATTGTATATACATGAATTTTTTCGTATGTCTGCGATAAACGCTAGATTTTTCATAAATTTTTAAAATAATAAAAGTGAAATGATCTTGAGTGACTAAAATTGGCAGTGACTGTTTTGGAACAGTACAGTGAAAGCCTAATGAGTTTAAAAGGGTTAAATACAGAAAATATTCTCCAATCGGGAGCTCTTACTGTGATTGTTTGACAATGAATCGATTTAGCTCGGTATTTAGTCATTGGAAACAATAGGAACTTTTTAAGAAAGTAAATGGTTGGGAAACTGTGTTTCCTTTATCCTCTTTCAGTTTCCTTTAAAAAGTAGAAAATTGTTGAATTTAATAACAAATATTACATCAAAATTTAAATTATAAGATTCATTTAATTAGATTCTCACAAACCAGAAATATGAATAAAGTTGGATTTGGTGGGGGTTTTGTTTTAATGGTATAATTTAATATGTAAATAAATTTTCTGGAGATAAAATGCATATATCGGCTGTTTCTATAATATTTCTCGATTTTGCAAATAATTTTGAGACTTGAACATTGTGATGACAAATAAAATATTTTGAATAAAATCTTATTAAATCTTAACCAAATTAATTTAAAATCAATATTAGCATAACTTGGTAATTCGGGTTATTGATGTTTGTCCCTGCATGTCTATATATAACAATGTTTGTGTGTGTAATATTGTTTTAAACTTGTTTTGGAAACTTTTTACAGAATTACAAAGAAAATGTAGTTTTCACTTAACTGTGTACACTGCAAAATTTTAGAGACAACTTGTATATTTACTATCACCTCATTTTCAAAAATTCTATAATCGAATTTTCATAATTAGTGTAATAGTTTCATGTATTATATGGAATTAACTGAATTATTCTTATCAAATTGTATTTTCAGATGGAACGTGATTTAATATACTTAAGGAACCAGATAGATTCTGAAAAGGATGAAATGGTTTTTATGGAGTTCATTCATAAAATGGTAATAGTAATTCAAATTAACTTTTAAATTTTTAAATGATTCATTTGCTTATATAGTAATTGTATGTATCATTTATAATTTAATTAAATAATCAAACATTACCAAACTATAGGTGATCCTCAACTTTGATAAACGTAAATGACAACTCACTTTTGTATGAAACTTTAGGTCTCTAAATTACTTCATATGCCAAATTCAGACTTTCATAAATTTTCAGTCTACAAAAAAAATATTCAGACTATTATACAGTGGTACTTTTTTCGTTTTTGTGGTATGAAAATCATTTTTGAAAATTTCTTTTAATATAGTGAGATTCTACTTCGATTTTTCCTCCTGACACCAAGTAAGTTAAGACTACTACGAGTTTTGAGCATTTCTGAATGGCAATAACGTGGTCTTGTATGCGAGACTAGGGATAAGAGGATGGCGTAGGAAAGGATGAGATTCAGTTGGTACAACACTTTCTCCGAAAAATGCGAATACTCTGTGTAGAGAAATTACAAATTTTTGGTACTTCATAAATTGGAACTAGAATTCCTGCCGAGGATTTTTTTAGAATGTAGCAGTTTGGGAGAGAAGCAACAAGTAATGATGACAAGGAATCTGAGGCCACAGAAGAGCACTAATTTAAAAGGGACACAAACACTAAACTGAACAGTTGAAAGAACGAGCAACGACTGCCTGGAATCGGCCATCCCTCGTCATATTCAAGGCAGCAAGTACTTTAGAGTTGATTAAAAGTCGTGGGAAAGGTGTCTCTACAAACCCTGAGAAAGCATAAGTTGACACACACTCAAGTCAGAAAGTTGACATATAATAACTTCTGATGAGGTTATCCTTGTTGTTTTCCTTTAACTTGTTTGATTCTCACACTAGAATAAAACACATTATTGTTTGACTTTGAACATTTAACTTTTGGATACAGTGCATTTCCTAAAGCATGTGTACTGTACGAAGGGTATTGCTTGTATTAAACTTTTAATGTAAATTTTGTAATAGTTTGTCCTAGGTGTAATACTTAGGACAAGCTGTACTGTCTCATACTTCTTATTAGTCAGTTTATTGTCTGCTAAATTTCTTATTGAAATATTTTTATGCTAGAATATGCAGTGTGTGGTGTTACATGTTTTCCTCTAAATTTTTATTGCTTTATTTCATGAAACTAGACATCTTAACATTCTTACACAATTTGTGTAGCCAAGTGTAATATTATTGAGATTTTGTATATTGAAATATTTTTATGGTAAACTATATTTTGTACTGTGTAGATAATTTATAATTTTGACTATTAAAAAAAAGCAAATAGCAAAATTATTTGGAAAAAAGTAAAAAATTGTTGTGCATAACTTATCACACAGGAACACTATTTGATAAATAAAATAGAGACTTTTAAAAAAAAATCACCGTACAAAATAATGTTTTTTACCTGGCAGTTTTGTGCTTTGTTTCCAAAGAACAGGAAACAGTCAAGTATTAAAGCCAAATTATTATTTCATTTTAATACTTTATTTGCTTTTATTTTGTTAAAATACAAAAATTATGATCATTTTGGTCATGTTTGTTAGATGTATGCAAAGTTGAACAAACTCCACCACTTGAATTTGATTAGTTGGTGTACTAGTACTTGTATGTCTTAGTTCCTCGGCCTAATAATCAGAAATATTTTTTGAATTATTAGTTTTTTGTTATTTGAGAATATTACTACTACTGACAATGAAATGCTGAAAGATTTAATAATTGCAATTATTAAATCTTTCAGCATTTACAAAAACTTAAAAACAAACTTTGCACAAAGTTTAATTGTACAGCAAGTTTTGGGTGATTTTTAATATTCCTTGCATAAGTCAATTTTTGGTTTAAAAAAATTCTCTTTCTGATGTATGCAAGGTTTATTTTGAAATTATGTCTGTTTCATGTTTAAGTTTACAATGTCTAAATCTACCATCAATAGTGGTCATACAAAAATTTGTGTGACTGTAGTGGCAGGAAAATTATTCTGTTGAGACCAAGTATTGGATAGAATTTTTTTTTCTAAAATATTTTTTGTTTTAGTACATAATCATTTTTTATTTATTTATTATTAGCTATGAAAACCTAATAATCAAAAAATTGTCATGGATATTAGTTAAAATGTCATCAAGACTAAAGATTTTTGTAAAAGTTGTCAAAACATGAAACAACAATTTTATTGGTCTTATTTATCTCTTCAATTTCGTAAAGCACTTCCCAAATTGCTAAAGACATAAACTGAGTTCATAAAAATTGTATATAATGGGATCTTTCTGATGATAAAAGAAAAATTAAGTTTGTCTGTGTATATTAAAAGCTCAATTTATTTAATAGGTACTGAAAGAAATGAGATCTGAATTGGAAAATGAAAAGAAAATTAACAATGAATTGGCATGTGAAATAAGAAATCTTAATTTTATTGTTGATGCATATCAAGATGCTATAAAGGTTGAACAAGACGTTGCCAAAGAACTTCAAGCCAAATTACGCATGAATAAAGTAAGTGTCTATTTTAAATTGAAATAATGATTTGATTTTATCTGAAAAATACATTAGTTAACTAGATTTCCTATATTTTTTAATGTCTATTGAAACTGATTGTTTATTAAAAACTATTTAAAGATTACACTTAAGTTTTCGCTTACTAAATAAATGGAAAACTGAATAATTATCAAAGCTAGTTGTTTTGCCTGTGCAAATTATTTGTGTGTGTGTATACATATGTATATACAACAAAATAGTGAATAGTAAAAAAATTATTTAGGAAATTGTGATGGGAACAGGAAATTATTCTGACCAAATTTTTGGTAACTGGTTACTCATAAATAGTTTTTGCAGTTCTCCTCAATTTCTTAGTTTATTTTTGTTTTTGATGGAATGAGGCAAAGCAACACTGAGTGATCTGCCAAGGGAGTGCCTCCCAGGAGGACTTTCTAGGGAACTGGCTCCTATTTAAATGTTACACATGAAGGAAACATGAAAGTTCGTGTAGTCTTCCTTTTGGTCAGAGACAAACCCACCGTCAGTGCTCAGTGGTTTTATCCACTCGTTTATTTTTTGTTTAGTGTTGGTAATTAACAATTTGCTTTCCGTGTATTACTGTTGTAATTGGATTGATATTTAATTTAAAAATACTTATTAATTTTTGTTTGATTTCAATGCTGTTTCACCTTTTAATAATATGCATACTTCCGAAATAGATTATTCATTGTAGAAAGTGAGGCTAAAAAATCATTCTGAGAACTTTGAATATTTTTTTTATATATGTATATTTAATTTTAACAAATTAAATTTTTTTTGTCTGACTATGATTTAATAAAAATATCACCCACAATGGCATTAAAAGTAAATTGAAAGTTTTTAAGAACATATTGTGAATAGACAGAGTAATTGAAGTTGATGATGGGGAGAGAGAGAGGAGGGAATATTGTTTTTTGAAAAAATTCTTTTGAATGAATTAATAAAAGGTAAGGATGAAGGCAGGATTCCTAAATCATATCTGTAAAAATGTGTAAATTGTAGCAATCTGAATGGTATCTCTTGGTACTTGATTGCTGCTGCTTGTTTTTTTTCTTTCTTTAGATTGTTGGAAATGAGTACAAAATTGCTGTAAAAAACTTATCATACAGGAACACCAGATATGTATAAAATGACAGTGGGGAAATGCATTTCCGTATTTAGATATGTATGTTGTCATCTAGTGATCCTATGAGTTCTGTACAGTTATTTTGTACTCCGAACATTCTAGAAAGTTCTCTCTACAGTTACTTGCAATGATTTTGTATGGTAGATTTAAGGAGCATTACAGATATTACTGTATGTGATGATTTACATAATGAAACTTTTTTGCATGCAAAGCTATTAGGTCTGAAAAATTTCATTTGTTCATTTCACTTATTTTAGTTAAATCTAAAATTAATTGTTAATAGAAATGAAGCAAGATAGAAAGTATCATGAAATATTCATTTCTGTTTTTAAATTGCATACTATCTGTCACTTTTTTAACAGTAAATTCAGATGTATGGAGTATCTAACAGTGCAGGTTTGTCACCATAGACATATGCAAAAAATTGATTGATTGTAAATTTAGATAAAACACTTAATTCAGACATTCAAAAGATATGATCTTTAACATTAACATCTGGTCCAGATAAGTTGACATCAGTTGTCAACATTCATAATAAATAGGAAAATTTATTTTGTTAAACAATTTTAATTCACAAATTGTTTGCTTCAAAAGAATGTTTTTAATTTCAGATTTCTCCAAATGTTTCTGCTATTTGGGCTGAAAGGCCAATAACCGTAATGCCAAATGTAAGTTGTTTTTTTTTTATTAAAATATTATTTTAAATTCTTAACCACTTTAAAAATCTTTTTAAAGTCATTTAGTAATTAGTAACATATATAATATTTAAAACTTGTACTGATCGTGACTGCAGGTAAAGAGTGATAAACCAAAAAAGTTCAGGAAAAGGGTAAGGATCTAGCATATCTGCATGTCATGTAAACAGCATGTCTTAACTGTTGTCAAAATTTTGATTTTATTAATGTCAGTCTTTACATTTACATTGTATCTAATACTATTTTTTTGATTTATGCAAAAATAATCGTTTGAGTTGTTATATTTTTATTTATCATACTTTTTAATAGAGTAGTTTGCATAAAATTAAAAATTAATTGTGCAGTAATTTGAATTCTTAGCATTGTGTTTAATGATTTTTCATGTTTCTTTCAAGGAAATCAAATTACGGAAATGTAAATTTGTCATCTATCTTGATTACTATTGTGGGTTCACCGGGAGGTCCGACTTCGTCCTTTTTCTCGGTCAACAGGTTGGTAGAACCTGCCCACAGTCAAGGATGGCTGTCCAGTCTGGAACTAATGGCTTGTCAGGTCGAGTGGAGGAGAAGAGTGGGCTTGTGGATAAGACACAGGCGATATTCGGATAAATGACACCAGTTAAAACAACAAACAGAATTTATTGCTAGACAATACAGAACAGTTACACATGCTAACATCGATAGAAATATATTACGTACTAATATAGGGGTTTACGAATTCGAGAGAGAGATTACAGATTAGTGGTCGTCATACCTCAATAAGGATCGTCAGGGGACTGAGTTTGTTCGAAATCCAGTCGGCGACAGCGGAGAGGCTTCGGTGGGCCGGGCAGGGTTCGAGTTCGAATGGAGGCGGAAGCCACGAACGACCCCTTTGTCCTCACTCCCCTCCTTTTTATTTCATCTCCACGTTAATTTTCTCGCCAATTAGCGAATTTTGTCTTTAGTTCCCTCCTGACTCAGTTTCGAGTTTTGAGGGGAAAGAAAATACAGTCATTCCCCTCAGAAGTGTCGACTTTTGGTTTGGAATACAGTTGTAGATGTCGAAATTTGAACGGGAAGAAAATAATAGACTAATAAAATTTAAAATCTATGTTTTGTTGGTCGATTCAGATTTTTGCATCAATGCAGGCTTTCCAAAATCGTACTTGTCCTAAAAGGGCAAGTTCAATTTTTTTTCGGTGATATTTTCTCTCTCTAAATAATTTTGTAAAACGTTGGGAATGAGGAGTTTAAATTAAGTTACTGGAATATTGTAGTGTTAGAATTCTTGGTAGCTTGAGATACAAGTAGTTATTTGTTAGCTTTTTGTGCGAGGCTAACATAAGATTTTCAGGGTTCAGAAGTATTCTTGGTGACCGGTGACGTCAGTAAGTGCTTGATTGGTTGACCCCGTTAAGGGTAAGGTCGAGGGTGGAGTTCAAAGTTTGCAGTGAGTCATGTGCGTCCGGAAGTTTAGCGTCCTTTGTTCTTTGGTGCGTGTTTGATGATGGGTCATATCGGAATTAAGCATGTAGGCGAGTTTTCCTTGCTAGGAGATTATTCTCAGGTGAGTGAATAACGTTTATTGTATCTTGATAAATCTCGGAGTTGGAGAGTGGAGAGTCAAAGTAGCCGAAGGCTTGTAGATTTTCGAGTGAGGCTTCTTCGGTCGGCCATGGCTTGTCCTGTTCTTATAGGTACAAAAGTAATATTAAATTAGAGTATAGAGATTAAAGTTTTGTCCCTCGGGTACGTTGGAGGTATGCACGGTTTTACAGGTTATTTAACATAATGTCTCTCGGGATAATTATTAATTATTAAGATAATTAAATAAACTAATAAAAATAAAAAGGGCTTTCTGGGAATCTTGGTTGGTCGCTTCGTCTAGGGTTTTTCTTGTGCCTGTGGGATCGTGTGATCCTTGACGGTATTCTCACACTTCGCGCCCTTTGTAAGTCCGGTGCAGGGCTTTGGCGCAAGAGTCGAATCACATTTATCTTGGGCGCATGAGTCCGTTTACCTTCTTTTCTATGTTTAATTCCTTTTGTCTTTTCCCCTGTTTCTTGTAGGGTTTGGAAGGGGAACAGAAGTGAATGGATTTCCCATTTGGTAGCGTAATTCGTTCTTTTGCATAATCAAGAATGAGGCCTTCCTCTTTTATCAAGTCTCGCCCGATTATTCCTTCACATGGAAAGGTAACTCTGGATCGGATGACTCTACAAGCCATGGGGAATTTGTGTCCCCGTAATTTAAAGATGGGAACCGCCTTGCCTATGGTGGGGATGGATTGTCCTGTCGAACCGGCTATCTTCCCTTTGGTCCCAAATTTAACAGGTGCTTTACTTTTTATCTTATTTGCTACCTCGTTCGATATTAGTGTTTCGCCGACTTCCAGATCAACAGAAACCTTGACTGGAATATTGTTAATGTAACATGGAATCACTGGCTTACATTCCTCAGGTATATACGTTAGTCCTATTTTGCCTTTCCACCTTGTCTCGTTCTCATCGTCCGATGAATCTGATTGAGGAGGAGAAAAAGTTCTAGGATTTCCTCTAGGTCCCTTGTGAGATCGTTGACTCCCGACACTTCTCAATTGTCCTCTCCAGCGATTTTGATCCTCTGCTGGAGACGGAGATCTGAATCGTACCCTGTTTGTATCATTTCCTACGTCGCGATTGTGATTATATCGATTTCAAATTTGATCAGGTCGATCGAATCGGCGACTAGGAGGGTTCGAATAATATTCACCTTGCCAAAAGGGCGAATTATTAGAGGTATTATTAGCATAGCCTCCTTGATTGTTTTGTTGATTTCTCGAGCAGTTTTGGGGTGCGTTTCGGATTAAATTGTTTATTCGGGCCTTTAGCTCCTCCATTGCTGATGTTAGTTGAGCTATATTGTCCTGTGAGGGGTAATTAGTTGATCACTAGTGTTCCCTGATAGTGCGCATGAATCCCCGAGGATGGGCAGTGAGACTTTCAATCGTCTCTTCGCTAATCACGGCTTTGAGCGCATCATCAAATGTTTCCGCCTCGCGGCTCATGATTTTCCAGATCCTGTTATCTATCCCATTTAGAAATTGCGCCTTTAAGCGTTCGTCTAGCTCCTTTCTCTGAACACTCTGGATGATAGCAGTTTTTGTGGCATTCGCACTGGGTTCCGGCATGATCTCAATTTCCATGGCGAGTGCCTGCAGCCGGGCAGCATATGTTTGTACATCCTCATCCCTCCTTTGCACGCACGTATAAAATTTATTTAGACGAAAGGAAAAAGGTTTACGTTCAAAACGTGCTATCCTTATTCGTTTAAATTCGTCGAAATCATCTACCTCTTTGATCCGACGGTCTTTCCTAACAAATTCCCGCGCTATTCCGGTAAGTTTGAGTTTTGCTACGGCCAGCATTTGGGCCTTTGACCAGGCGGCTACTCTCGTTACATTCACCAATGAATCGAAAAATTCCATAACTCTTGTGCCTCCCGTTTCTCCAGTGAATACAAGCAGTAAAGGAATTATTCCGCCCAGCCCTCCTAGGGTAAGAGAGTTTGGAGCGAGATTTGGACCTGGATGTGGGTTCGCTGGTTGGGGACCGTTTGCCATTATTTCTACTTCCTACTCAAATCTAGGTTGTAGTTAAATCTATTGGTTCCCTGTATCTACTAATCCGGATTATTGAGATCCTATTTCGACTCGACTTGGCCCCCTTACTCGAATATGGCCTTTTCTCGTCTTATCAATCATTCGAGAGGTTCGAAACCCCACTCCTGAAAAACCAATTTGTGGGTTCACCGGGAGGTTGGCAGAGTCGGACCTCCTTTTTCTCGGTCAACAGGTCGGTAAAACCTGCCCTTGGTCAAGGATGGCTGTCCAGTCTGGAACTAATGGCTTGTCAGGTCGAGTGGAGGAGAAGAGTGGGCTCGTGGATAAGACAGAGGCGATATTCGGATAAATGACACCAGTTAAAACAACAAACAGAATTTATTGCTAGACAATACAGAACAGTTACACATGCTAACATCGATAGAAATATATTACGTACTAATATAGGGGTTTACGAACCCAAGAGAGAGTTTACAGATTAGTGGTCGTCATACCTCAACAAGGATCGTCACAGGACGGAGTCTGTTCGAAATCCAATCGACGACGGCGGAGAGGCTTCAGTGGGCCGGGCAGGGTTTGAGTTCGAATGGAGGCGGGAGTCATGAACGATCCCTCTGTCCTCGCTCCCCTCCTTTTTATTTCATCCCCACGTTAATTTTCTCGCCAATTAGCGAATTTTGTCTTTACTTCCCTCTCAGTTTTGAGGGGAGAGGAAATACAGTCATACCCCTCAGAAGTGTCGTCTTTTGGTTTGGAATTCGGTTATAGATGTCAAAATTTGAACAGGAAGAAGAAAATAAAGACTAATAAAATTTACAATCTATGTTTTGTTGGTCGATTCGGATTTTCACACTATTGTGAGCTGCGGAAGGATCGGAGGAAGTCTGGCTCCTTCTTCTGGCAACAGGGCGTTGACCTGCCCACTTGTCAAGGATGGCTGTTACATTTTGTTACGTGTTATGCGAGTGGAGAGGAGGTGAGATGGGGTCGACGATAAGGTGTGGCCAACAGTCAAGTAAAGACTGCATTTGTAACAACGAAACAATATTTATTAAAATCGACAAAAAATTTAATTACAATTCTAAGTTCTCTACGTTACAATTCTAACTCAATTACACATAGGGGAAGCTCGAGAGGGAGTTTACATAGATCATTTCATACCTCTTTTCAAGTTCCGTAGACGTCAGAATATCACTAGGTCAAATGTATATAATCCAAAAGGCGTTAGGTCCACTAGTCCAGTTAGGCACTAGGTCAAATTTGTGGCAGCTGTGTAGAACAAATAATTCTCGGCTCGTCCACGAGCACGTACGACCGGCAGATTGAACGAGACTCTCCCGAGGGGGGGAAAGACACTGTTTTTATAGATTTGCCGTGGGAGCTAAGTCACAAGATCATTGTCAGGACAGAAGAAAATGATGAATTCGGATGTTACAGTGTGAGATCGGTTGCCTTAATAGGAAGAATTATAAAATTTCCCACAAATTCTGTTTTTTGCTTTTAAAATCGTAGGAATAATTAATTCGGAAAAAAGACACAAAAACCCAAATTTCACAAGATAGAAAGTATCATCAAATATTCATTTGTTTTTAAATTGCATACTATCTGTCACTTTTTAACAGTAAATTCAGAGGTATGGAGTATCTAACAGTGCAGGTTTGTCACCATAGACATGCAAGAAATTGATTGATTGTAAATTTAAATAAAACACTTAATTCAGACATTCAAAAGATATGAGCTTTAACATTAACGTCTGGTCCAGATAAGTTGACATCAGTTGTCAACATTCATAAAAAACAGGAAAATTTATTTTGTTAAATAATTTTAATTCACAAATTGTTTGCTTCAAAACAGTTTCTTTAATTTCAGATTTCTCCAAATGGTTCCGCTATTTGGGCTAAATGCCGATAACTGTAATGCCAAATGTAAGTTTTTGTTTGTTAAATTTTATTTTAAATTCTTAACCACTTTAAAAAGATTTAGTAACTAGTAACATATATAATATTTAAAACTTGTACTGATCGTGACTGCGAGTAAAGAGTGATAAACCAAAAAAGTTTAGGAAAAGGGTAAGGATCTAGCATATCTGCATGTTGTGTAAACAACGTTTCTTAACTGTTGTCAAAATTTTGATTTTATAATGTCAGTCTTTACATTTACATTGTATCTAATACTAATATTTTTTTTTTATTTATGAAAAATAATCTTTTGAATTTTTATATTTTTATTTATCATATTTTCTAATAGAGTAGTTTGCATAAAATTAAAAATTAACTGTGCAGTAATTTGAATTCTTAGCATTGTGTTTAATGATTTTTCATGTTTCTTTCGAGGAAATCAAATTACATAAATGTAAATTTGTCGTCTATCTCGATTGCTATGCAATTAAAGTATCTATTGAATTATTTTTATTCTTAGATACTTGTTAGAATTACATAATATCTATAAAAAGTAAGAATTTTTCAAAAGCAGCTTTAATATTACAAGAATATTTTTCTTTTATCGATTTTGTTTTATATGAATATTTCTTAAATGCAAATTCACTTTCTTAAATTTGTGCAAAGAATTAGGCAATTATTACCAACCCCTAGAAAGTTGAGTATGTGGAAAGTCCAAATGTGGCACAAAATTGTATATTATAGAAATTGGTAAAACAACTCGCTAACGAACTTCATTATTTATAATTTGATTCTGCTTTTGAAACGTAAATTTTCTAGAATATGTTGAAAATTACTTTTGCGGTCAAAACTGCCAATATATCAATGCATTTATTTTAAAGAAAGAGCATAATTTCTTTTGAGCAAATGTCATAAGATGAAATTCTAAACATTACAAATTGGTCTGCTTTGCTATCTCATGTAATTTATCTTGGTTTGCTTTGCTTATCTCTGCTTTGATTAGTTAGTTTCTGTACAAGAAATATTTCAAAACCAGCTAATAAATTATGTAATAATCACTATGTAATTTTTTTAGCAAATCTGTGTTTCTTTTGGAACATTGTTTATATAAAAGAAATGCATCTATGCTTAACATGAAATTTAGCTCTACTCAAGAACCTTGTTTCATGCCTTAAATAAGATTTATAGAAGAAAAAGGCAATTGTTCTAAAATTAAACAAGTATTAAAGCTGTATCAAGCGTATAGCTTATTGTATTTGTTCTAGACTTCAATGCTAGAACAATGTAAATGTTGTTAAAAAAAACTATGTATTTTGAAGTTCAAATCCAAATTTTGAAAAAGTTACATATCTTTGGAGGTTGGTTATCCAGCCAACCTCCAAAGGTATATTTATAATTCAAATTATTAGTAAATTTTATAACATTAGGTTTATTGATAATTTTGGAAATTTCAGCATTTGTCTTTGGACATTCTTGGATGATTTTTTTCCCCTTTTCAAATAATACAATTATATGCAATCAGTCTTTCAAGATGGTTTAAACAATTTTCAGTCATTCCTGTTCTGTGATGAATCATTGTTTCCTCCATGACTTATTGCTGTTATAATTTTATTGTATTGTGTGAAATTCCTACTTTGAGATATAAACTTTGATTAGAACTACAGTAGCCCCTTGTTATATTGCAGAATTGGCTATATCGTACGTACTCTTCCCCTCAAAATTTTACAAGCACTCGAGTCAATAAATTATAAATTACCTGTTGCCATTGAGTTTTTCTTTGTAACGAAATGTGGTATTTTATTCCTACTATTGTCCTTGAAACTACCACTGTGGGTGAAAAGAATAAATTTGTCAAGATCTAAATAAGCAAAACAGGTGGATGGATCAATTATCATTTGTTTCCTTTTGATATTAAAAGTTGTTTATTTTTTCAATAACAATCCAAATTTATTTTCATAAAAAGTATTAATAGGAGTACTTACTTTTGCAATTTTTGCCTTATCTGATCTTATAGTAACCTTTTAAATCTTTATCCTTCGCTCTTGTATACAAACATTCAGAGAAAGAAAATTATCAGGCATATTAAACACCCAATTGAAAATTTTCAATTACATTTTATAATATAGAAGTTTTTAATGTACTCATTTCGTAAGTGCCACATCCTTGTAACCGACTGTAGAAAGATCCTTGCTTTTTAATTTTATTTATTTTCATTGATCTATTTTTAGTATTCGAATATAACTACAATAAATTGAATGATCACTTCTTAAAGTAATTTTAAAACAAAATCTCTTTATTGAACAATAATAATCTACTAATCTATTGAGTTTATAAAATGGCATGCACTACATTTAACGTTATCAGTAAACAGAAGTCAATTTTTCACATGCGAGATGAATGTATAAAAACAATGATATTCTATTATTATTGTTTTTGTATCACTTTAGAGGTACTGTATATGCTGAGAACTAAATTGTTCATTATTATTTTTTCCTGAAAGATAGGAATGGTTATCATCATTAAAAACAAGTAGACATGTATATTTCAGTGAGTTAAATATGAAATTAATTGAAAGAATAGAAAAGAATACATCTCAATAATAATAAGATATATGAAGTACAGTATATTAATGTATTTTCCATAATGCATATTTTCAGAATTACTGCATAATTTTATTTAATATATATAAATTAAATAATTATAAAAGTTTTTATACATACCTGTGAAAAAAGTTAGTTGAAATCATGATAAAAACAAATTTCATTAAATTTTAATTTTTTTTTCCTGGATAATAAAGAAATAAAAATAAAATCCGGAAGTATGGTTGTTCATGTAGAATATTATCGTTATCAAAAAATAGATTATTTCCTGTTTGAATTATATTGCGTGATAAACAATAAAGGTAAAAACTGATTATTTTATTTTTACATTTTGTTATCGACATAATAATGCAATTTAGAAAAATGTCTGTAGTGTATTTCAGTCAAATTTATGAATTTTATGCTACGGGCAATGAATATGAAGAATTATTTGGATTAATGAACGAATCATTTTATTTATGTTGTCCAAATATTTTAAAATAATTGTGTAGTGTTGTTAGAAAAAAATTGAAACATGTTAAACATAAGAATTATGCAATGTAATTACACTTTATTTTTATTGTAGAGAGTGGTGAAAAGTGAAATTTAAATCGTTATCCGAGATGTTTTAAATTTCAATAATTTTAATCATAGAAAAATCTAAAACTTAGATTAAATTTTCAGTCTTAATAGTTAGTATAATTAATTAATTTGCTTTCTTTTCAGGAAACAGATCAAGATGTAAATAGTGTTTCATCCAAAGTCGAGGATATAGCGACTTTATTACGTTTTTTACCATAAATTATATTCTGTAAAATGTTTTTAAATCTCGAAGCCTGAAGAAGAGCCCAGGAGGGGCTGTGAAAACGTTTGCGATTCTAAGAAGGTATCTTTTATTAATAAATTATTGAATAATTTTTATGAATGTGTATTGTACAAAAATAATATTAAATATGTTCGATAATATAATACTTAATAAATTATAATTAATTTTTCAGTGAACTCACCTAAAAGGAATTTAAAATTTACAGGTAGAAGAATTCTGTCACGTGGCAGAATTCACCTTGAAGGATGAATGTGAAGATCTTGTATTCCGAGTCGTAAATATTAAATGAATTTTTTGTTTTTGCAAGTTTACTTTTTAATAAAATGAATTTTTCCCTAGAATAGTTTTTATCTTTGTGATATCAAGATTATGTATTGCAATAAAAAAAAATAAATGTGCCAAAAACATCAGTTTTCATGTCTTATTAAAAGCATTAAATATTAAAACATCATTAAAAATTTATATTTTTATCCTAAAATCATTTGCTAATGATATCATAGCTTTAGGAAAAACAAAAATACGTGCTTTTTAAAACATTATTTCAATGCCATGATTTAGTAATTAAAAATAGTTTTGAGGTAATTTTTGTAACGTGCAAATTTTATTTATAGTATGACAGCCAAAGTAAGATTTTATATTTAATATACAACCTTTAAAAATAAATAAAATTATATTTTCTGATAAGTAGTTTTTATTAATAAACTAGCGGACTCGGCCTCGCGTTGCTGTGGCTCAAAATGAATGTATTATAAATGTGAGATAAGCAGAGGGTCGGGTTAATCCTCGCTGACCACTTACACCGCACGGGTTGGCAAAACCCGATCTTTTTGCTGTTGGAGGGCAAAAAGTGAGTGGGGAAGTGCGTTGGTAAGTCGACAGGAGATAGGTTAACAAATAAAACATTTATTGAATAACTAGAATAAAATACAAGGCGATTACAACTATTCTACGATACTATGCGGTTATATGCAAGTAGATATAAAGCTCTACAAGTTCTAAACAAACAGGTGGCTATGAGCTAAGCTTATTGCCGTTGCGGGGGGAGAGATTACAAAGGTCCTAACAATACCTCTTGGTGTGAGATTGGACGATATAATTCGATGGATGGTGGTCGCCGACGATGTGGAGGAGTTGCTGTAGGTTTTCTCCGATGGGACTTCGTTCCTGGGTTGGAGAACGACGACACAAGAACAAACAACTTCCTATGCGAGCGCCCGAAGTTTCTGGTGGCGCGAGCTTGTATAGTGTTAGTGTGGGAAGCGGTCGGTTGTTGGCAATGATTTAGGTGTTACTAACGCGAAGAAAACACGGAAAACCCCATTTGGCTACCCCATTAGTCATAAACAACTGTCACTGTTCGTGGTTTTAACTACTCGGCCACTGGTGGGCACTCACTCGGAATAAATGCGAAAAAGGAATATGTATTTTAAAAATATTTCTGATTTGTTCTGCCGGGTGAAGTTAGTGACAGAAAATTAATTCTATTTCAAGCCACGGAACCATCGTCAAGGTCTCGCCCCTCTCCGTGGGTTTTTTGTTTTTTTCCAGAAACCCCGTAATGACTAGGCTGCATCGCCATTACGGGAAAAACTGGAATCGCGCCATTTGTACAGCAAAAATGTTCTTAATAATGTAATCCGAAGTTTGTCTAAAACTATTATCACACATTGGAATGATGCAACACACTTGCTTCAGCTGGTTTGTCTACAAACTTCACCACACTGTCTCCTTTGGCGAGTTTCTTTTCAAAATCAATGTACGTAATGTGTGTTATATTTGCGTATTGTTTGCAGTACAGTACACACTATACGGCGTAAAAAACACACTTCGATGGAGTTACGATGAAACTAAAGTATGAATTTAATGAACGCTCCAGAACAAGAAGAAACAAGCTGATGATTCGGCACATTTTGAATTCGAGAGATGTGGAAATAATTGTTTGAATTCAGTAAGATTTCCTTCTATCACATTGCGATATTTCGAGTCTTTTAAATTCAATATTATTAAAATCTTTTTAGTCCCAGCAGAAAAAGGTACGAATAATCTGTTTTCTCGGAGAAATAACAATAGGATGAAGACTGTCATTGAAGTATTTTAAAGTCCGTGCCTGAAATAACAGTAAAATCATAAGTAATCAATCAACAATATGCTAATTATGGACATATACTTCCCTTTTGAACGACTTAACCTGAAAATGAAAAGATTTCGCATTAATAATAGCTCTTGCAATTATCAAAATTGGATTTACACTTATCTTTTAATTATGAAGGCATCGCGTATCTTAAACTTTAAATAAATAAAGCAAGACACACGTAATAACAAGTTGCACCCGTGAATACGAAAACTGATGGATTTTTTCACAATAAAATAATCATAACAAAGGAGATTCATTGTTAGTTCATATTAACTTCTGAAGCATTGTTTCAATTCAATTGTTTTTCTAATTAGGCGTTTAGTAAATGGAATTTCTTAAATGTGACGTTGGCACAAATAAAATAAATATAATTGAAATTATTAAAATATGATTTTATTTTTCAAAATATTAACTAGTTTTTTGTTTCTGCACGTGCTTATAAATTATGTAGTAGATAGGCAGAGATGATTTACGTGATCGAGAAAATTTGGTCCACGCCATCGCTGACTTACAAAGGAAATACTGTCGTGTTTAGGAAGAAGGTTTAAATTAATATATTTAACTTTAAAAAAAAAATTAAGGGTCGGAAATATCGTGGGAAGTATGGTATTACTCGACGGATCGAATAATGTTTAATCGATTAGTATTTTCGTAAGCAAAGAAGAGCTTGAAATGAAAGGTGGACTCTGCTTATTAACGCTGATCAGGAAACGCGTCTGGCAGGCGCGTTTCCTGATATTAATGAAAAAGAATTTTTATTTGTCTTATGGCAGCCATAAGTCATTAATGGAAAAGAATTTTTATGTCCTTGTGAAAAATCACTTATTATATTCCGTAATATGAATACAACTACAGTCAAACCAGTTTTTATGCGGGGGATAGGGACCGCATTAAAAAAAACGCATAAAAAAAATCTCACGAAACTTCACGAATGGCTGTAAATAATAGTTTTCGCGACACAATTAAAAAATATTTTTTTTATGCGGTCAACAGGGACCGCATAAAAAAAGTCTCACATAGAAAATAACTCAAAACCGTACGAAATAGAATTTATTGACAACAGATGTCAGCACTTGACTGCATCGTCTGGTCTATCGTCTGTTTTACATATTTTTGTCCAGGTGGTGTTTTGTTGACTTAAAAAGTAAATTATTTCATTTTTCGCATATTCATGCAATAATATTACTATAATAAGTGCATTTATGCTATAATAAGTTTATTTAGCTATAATAAGTCAACGTAAGACATGACGAATCGCACGAGACTAGTCGCCAACTATACCGCACAAATTAAAAATTCGCATTAAAAAAATCGCACAAATAAAAATCGCACATAAAAAGAGCGCATAAAAACAGGTTTGACTGTATAGTCGCTACATCATCTAGATATTGTGATAACTGGATATCGTAAAATAAGCAAAAGATTATGTACAGGACAACAGGTAATCGGTTAATCTACTTCCTGTCAGTGCTTTTAAAGAATTTTTACGTTTTTTAAAAATATCTTATAAATAAGAATATAAGCCGTATATAATATCTGGTATAAAAACAATGTATATTTTGTGTGAAAGGGATTACTCCGTTTAGAGAAAAAAATAAGATACATGTGTCGACTGAGTTTAAACCTTGTATGCATGGCAGATCGAATATGATAATGGTAAGAACCATACCTTGTGTTAATTTTGTTTGGTAAAATACTTAGTGTAATATTTTAATTGTTGTATTGTTTAGTTGACTGATGAGGGGCTCTATGCCCGAAACGTGCAAATGGCACGTATCAACTAAATAAAGATGGAAATAACAGCCCAAGTGCTTTAATTAAACTCCACTTTGCGGTTCCATTAGTGACGTAGTGAATCACTACGTCACTAATGGAACCGCAAAGTGGAGTTTAATTAAAGCACTTGGGCTGATATTTCCATCTTTATTTAGTTGATACGTGCCATTTGCACGTTTCGGGCATAGAGCCCCTCATCAGTCAACTAAACAATACAACAATTAAAATATTACACTAAGTATTTTACCAAACAAAATTAACACAAGGTATGGTTCTTACCATTATCATATTCGATCTGCCATGCATACAAGGTTTAAACTCAGTCGACACATGTATCTTATTTTTTTCTCTAAACGGAGTAATCCCTTTCACACAAAATATACATTGTTTTTATACCAGATATTATATACGGCTTATATTCTTATTTATAAGATATTTTTAAAAAACGTAAAAATTCTTTAAAAGCACTGACAGGAAGTAGATTAACCGATTACCTGTTGTCCTGTACATAATCTTTTGCTTATTTTACGATATCCAGTTATCACAATATCTAGATGATGTAGACTATACAGTCAAACCTGTTTTTATGCGCTCTTTTTATGTGCGATTTTTTTTGCGATTTTTTTAATGCGAATTTTTAATTTGTGCGGTATAGTTGGCGACTAGTCTCGTGCGATTCGTCATGTCTTACGTTGACTTATTATAGCTAAATAAACTTATTATAGCATAAATGCACTTATTATAGTAATATTATTGCATGAATATGCGAAAAATGAAATAATTTACTTTTTAAGTCAACAAAACACCACCTGGACAAAAATATGTAAAACAGACGATAGACCAGACGATGCAGTCAAGTGCTGACATCTGTTGTCAATAAATTCTATTTCGTACGGTTTTGAGTTATTTTCTATGTGAGACTTTTTTTATGCGGTCCCTGTTGACCGCATAAAAAAAATATTTTTAATTGTGTCGCGAAAACTATTATTTACAGCCATTCGTGAAGTTTCGTGAGATTTTTTTTATGCGTTTTTTTTAATGCGGTCCCTATCCCCCGCATAAAAACTGGTTTGACTGTAGTTGTATTCATATTACGGAATATAATAAGTGATTTTTCACAAGGACATAAAAATTCTTTTCCATTAATGACTTATGGCTGCCATAAGACAAATAAAAATTCTTTTTCATTAATATCAGGAAACGCGCCTGCCAGACGCGTTTCCTGATCAGCGTTAATAAGCAGAGTCCACCTTTCATTTCAAGCTCTTCTTTGCTTACGAAAATACTAATCGATTAAACATTATTCGATCCGTCGAGTAATACCATACTTCCCACGATATTTCCGACCCTTAATTTTTTTTTTAAAGTTAAATATATTAATTTAAACCTTCTTCCTAAACACGACAGTATTTCCTTTGTAAGTCAGCGATGGCGTGGACCAAATTTTCTCGATCACGTAAATCATCTCTGCCTATCTACTACATAATTTATAAGCACGTGCAGAAACAAAAAACTAGTTAATATTTTGAAAAATAAAATCATATTTTAATAATTTCAATTATATTTATTTTATTTGTGCCAACGTCACATTTAAGAAATTCCATTTACTAAACGCCTAATTAGAAAAACAATTGAATTGAAACAATGCTTCAGAAGTTAATATGAACTAACAATGAATCTCCTTTGTTATGATTATTTTATTGTGAAAAAATCCATCAGTTTTCGTATTCACGGGTGCAACTTGTTATTACGTGTGTCTTGCTTTATTTATTTAAAGTTTAAGATACGCGATGCCTTCATAATTAAAAGATAAGTGTAAATCCAATTTTGATAATTGCAAGAGCTATTATTAATGCGAAATCTTTTCATTTTCAGGTTAAGTCGTTCAAAAGGGAAGTATATGTCCATAATTAGCATATTGTTGATTGATTACTTATGATTTTACTGTTATTTCAGGCACGGACTTTAAAATACTTCAATGACAGTCTTCATCCTATTGTTATTTCTCCGAGAAAACAGATTATTCGTACCTTTTTCTGCTGGGACTAAAAAGATTTTAATAATATTGAATTTAAAAGACTCGAAATATCGCAATGTGATAGAAGGAAATCTTACTGAATTCAAACAATTATTTCCACATCTCTCGAATTCAAAATGTGCCGAATCATCAGCTTGTTTCTTCTTGTTCTGGAGCGTTCATTAAATTCATACTTTAGTTTCATCGTAACTCCATCGAAGTGTGTTTTTTACGCCGTATAGTGTGTACTGTACTGCAAACAATACGCAAATATAACACACATTACGTACATTGATTTTGAAAAGAAACTCGCCAAAGGAGACAGTGTGGTGAAGTTTGTAGACAAACCAGCTGAAGCAAGTGTGTTGCATCATTCCAATGTGTGATAATAGTTTTAGACAAACTTCGGATTACATTATTAAGAACATTTTTGCTGTACAAATGGCGCGATTCCAGTTTTTCCCGTAATGGCGATGCAGCCTAGTCATTACGGGGTTTCTGGAAAAAAACAAAAAACCCACGGAGAGGGGCGAGACCTTGACGATGGTTCCGTGGCTTGAAATAGAATTAATTTTCTGTCACTAACTTCACCCGGCAGAACAAATCAGAAATATTTTTAAAATACATATTCCTTTTTCGCATTTATTCCGAGTGAGTGCCCACCAGTGGCCGAGTAGTTAAAACCACGAACAGTGACAGTTGTTTATGACTAATGGGGTAGCCAAATGGGGTTTTCCGTGTTTTCTTCGCGTTAGTAACACCTAAATCATTGCCAACAACCGACCGCTTCCCACACTAACACTATACAAGCTCGCGCCACCAGAAACTTCGGGCGCTCGCATAGGAAGTTGTTTGTTCTTGTGTCGTCGTTCTCCAACCCAGGAACGAAGTCCCATCGGAGAAAACCTACAGCAACTCCTCCACATCGTCGGCGACCACCATCCATCGAATTATATCGTCCAATCTCACACCAAGAGGTATTGTTAGGACCTTTGTAATCTCTCCCCCCGCAACGGCAATAAGCTTAGCTCATAGCCACCTGTTTGTTTAGAACTTGTAGAGCTTTATATCTACTTGCATATAACCGCATAGTATGGTAGAATAGTTGTAATCGCCTTGTATTTTATTCTAGTTATTCAATAAATGTTTTATTTGTTAACCTATCTCCTGTCGACTTACCAACGCACTTCCCCACTCACTTTTTGCCCTCCAACAGCAAAAAGATCGGGTTTTGCCAACCCGTGCGGTGTAAGTGGTCAGCGAGGATTAACCCGACCCTCTGCTTATCTCACATTTATAATACATTCATTTTGAGCCACAGCAACGCGAGGCCGAGTCCGCTAGTTTATTAATAAAAACTACTTATCAGAAAATATAATTTTATTTATTTTTAAAGGTTGTATATTAAATATAAAATCTTACTTTGGCTGTCATACTATAAATAAAATTTGCACGTTACAAAAATTACCTCAAAACTATTTTTAATTACTAAATCATGGCATTGAAATAATGTTTTAAAAAGCACGTATTTTTGTTTTTCCTAAAGCTATGATATCATTAGCAAATGATTTTAGGATAAAAATATAAATTTTTAATGATGTTTTAATATTTAATGCTTTTAATAAGACATGAAAACTGATGTTTTTGGCACATTTATTTTTTTTTATTGCAATACATAATCTTGATATCACAAAGATAAAAACTATTCTAGGGAAAAATTCATTTTATTAAAAAGTAAACTTGCAAAAACAAAAAATTCATTTAATATTTACGACTCGGAATACAAGATCTTCACATTCATCCTTCAAGGTGAATTCTGCCACGTGACAGAATTCTTCTACCTGTAAATTTTAAATTCCTTTTAGGTGAGTTCACTGAAAAATTAATTATAATTTATTAAGTATTATATTATCGAACATATTTAATATTATTTTTGTACAATACACATTCATAAAAATTATTCAATAATTTATTAATAAAAGATACCTTCTTAGAATCGCAAACGTTTTCACAGCCCCTCCTGGGCTCTTCTTCAGGCTTCGAGATTTAAAAACATTTTACAGAATATAATTTATGGTAAAAAACGTAATAAAGTCGCTATATCCTCGACTTTGGATGAAACACTATTTACATCTTGATCTGTTTCCTGAAAAGAAAGCAAATTAATTAATTATACTAACTATTAAGACTGAAAATTTAATCTAAGTTTTAGATTTTTCTATGATTAAAATTATTGAAATTTAAAACATCTCGGATAACGATTTAAATTTCACTTTTCACCACTCTCTACAATAAAAATAAAGTGTAATTACATTGCATAATTCTTATGTTTAACATGTTTCAATTTTTTTCTAACAACACTACACAATTATTTTAAAATATTTGGACAACATAAATAAAATGATTCGTTCATTAATCCAAATAATTCTTCATATTCATTGCCCGTAGCATAAAATTCATAAATTTGACTGAAATACACTACAGACATTTTTCTAAATTGCATTATTATGTCGATAACAAAATGTAAAAATAAAATAATCAGTTTTTACCTTTATTGTTTATCACGCAATATAATTCAAACAGGAAATAATCTATTTTTTGATAACGATAATATTCTACATGAACAACCATACTTCCGGATTTTATTTTTATTTCTTTATTATCCAGGAAAAAAAAATTAAAATTTAATGAAATTTGTTTTTATCATGATTTCAACTAACTTTTTTCACAGGTATGTATAAAACTTTTATAATTATTTAATTTATATATATTAAATAAAATTATGCAGTAATTCTGAAAATATGCATTATGAAAAATACATTAATATACTGTACTTCATATATCTTATTATTATTGAGATGTATTCTTTTCTATTCTTTCAATTAATTTCATATTTAACTCACTGAAATATACATGTCTACTTGTTTTTAATGATGATAACCATTCCTATCTTTCAGGAAAAAATAATAATGAACAATTTAGTTCTCAGCATATACAGTACCTCTAAAGTGATACAAAAACAATAATAATAGAATATCATTGTTTTTATACATTCATCTCGCATGTGAAAAATTGACTTCTGTTTACTGATAACGTTAAATGTAGTGCATGCCATTTTATAAACTCAATAGATTAGTAGATTATTATTGTTCAATAAAGAGATTTTGTTTTAAAATTACTTTAAGAAGTGATCATTCAATTTATTGTAGTTATATTCGAATACTAAAAATAGATCAATGAAAATAAATAAAATTAAAAAGCAAGGATCTTTCTACAGTCGGTTACAAGGATGTGGCACTTACGAAATGAGTACATTAAAAACTTCTATATTATAAAATGTAATTGAAAATTTTCAATTGGGTGTTTAATATGCCTGATAATTTTCTTTCTCTGAATGTTTGTATACAAGAGCGAAGGATAAAGATTTAAAAGGTTACTATAAGATCAGATAAGGCAAAAATTGCAAAAGTAAGTACTCCTATTAATACTTTTTATGAAAATAAATTTGGATTGTTATTGAAAAAATAAACAACTTTTAATATCAAAAGGAAACAAATGATAATTGATCCATCCACCTGTTTTGCTTATTTAGATCTTGACAAATTTATTCTTTTCACCCACAGTGGTAGTTTCAAGGACAATAGTAGGAATAAAATACCACATTTCGTTACAAAGAAAAACTCAATGGCAACAGGTAATTTATAATTTATTGACTCGAGTGCTTGTAAAATTTTGAGGGGAAGAGTACGTACGATATAGCCAATTCTGCAATATAACAAGGGGCTACTGTAGTTCTAATCAAAGTTTATATCTCAAAGTAGGAATTTCACACAATACAATAAAATTATAACAGCAATAAGTCATGGAGGAAACAATGATTCATCACAGAACAGGAATGACTGAAAATTGTTTAAACCATCTTGAAAGACTGATTGCATATAATTGTATTATTTGAAAAGGGGAAAAAAATCATCCAAGAATGTCCAAAGACAAATGCTGAAATTTCCAAAATTATCAATAAACCTAATGTTATAAAATTTACTAATAATTTGAATTATAAATATACCTTTGGAGGTTGGCTGGATAACCAACCTCCAAAGATATGTAACTTTTTCAAAATTTGGATTTGAACTTCAAAATACATAGTTTTTTTTAACAACATTTACATTGTTCTAGCATTGAAGTCTAGAACAAATACAATAAGCTATACGCTTGATACAGCTTTAATACTTGTTTAATTTTAGAACAATTGCCTTTTTCTTCTATAAATCTTATTTAAGGCATGAAACAAGGTTCTTGAGTAGAGCTAAATTTCATGTTAAGCATAGATGCATTTCTTTTATATAAACAATGTTCCAAAAGAAACACAGATTTGCTAAAAAAATTACATAGTGATTATTACATAATTTATTAGCTGGTTTTGAAATATTTCTTGTACAGAAACTAACTAATCAAAGCAGAGATAAGCAAAGCAAACCAAGATAAATTACATGAGATAGCAAAGCAGACCAATTTGTAATGTTTAGAATTTCATCTTATGACATTTGCTCAAAAGAAATTATGCTCTTTCTTTAAAATAAATGCATTGATATATTGGCAGTTTTGACCGCAAAAGTAATTTTCAACATATTCTAGAAAATTTACGTTTCAAAAGCAGAATCAAATTATAAATAATGAAGTTCGTTAGCGAGTTGTTTTACCAATTTCTATAATATACAATTTTGTGCCACATTTGGACTTTCCACATACTCAACTTTCTAGGGGTTGGTAATAATTGCCTAATTCTTTGCACAAATTTAAGAAAGTGAATTTGCATTTAAGAAATATTCATATAAAACAAAATCGATAAAAGAAAAATATTCTTGTAATATTAAAGCTGCTTTTGAAAAATTCTTACTTTTTATAGATATTATGTAATTCTAACAAGTATCTAAGAATAAAAATAATTCAATAGATACTTTAATTGCATAGCAATCGAGATAGACGACAAATTTACATTTATGTAATTTGATTTCCTCGAAAGAAACATGAAAAATCATTAAACACAATGCTAAGAATTCAAATTACTGCACAGTTAATTTTTAATTTTATGCAAACTACTCTATTAGAAAATATGATAAATAAAAATATAAAAATTCAAAAGATTATTTTTCATAAATAAAAAAAAAATATTAGTATTAGATACAATGTAAATGTAAAGACTGACATTATAAAATCAAAATTTTGACAACAGTTAAGAAACGTTGTTTACACAACATGCAGATATGCTAGATCCTTACCCTTTTCCTAAACTTTTTTGGTTTATCACTCTTTACTCGCAGTCACGATCAGTACAAGTTTTAAATATTATATATGTTACTAGTTACTAAATCTTTTTAAAGTGGTTAAGAATTTAAAATAAAATTTAACAAACAAAAACTTACATTTGGCATTACAGTTATCGGCATTTAGCCCAAATAGCGGAACCATTTGGAGAAATCTGAAATTAAAGAAACTGTTTTGAAGCAAACAATTTGTGAATTAAAATTATTTAACAAAATAAATTTTCCTGTTTTTTATGAATGTTGACAACTGATGTCAACTTATCTGGACCAGACGTTAATGTTAAAGCTCATATCTTTTGAATGTCTGAATTAAGTGTTTTATTTAAATTTACAATCAATCAATTTCTTGCATGTCTATGGTGACAAACCTGCACTGTTAGATACTCCATACCTCTGAATTTACTGTTAAAAAGTGACAGATAGTATGCAATTTAAAAACAAATGAATATTTGATGATACTTTCTATCTTGTGAAATTTGGGTTTTTGTGTCTTTTTTCCGAATTAATTATTCCTACGATTTTAAAAGCAAAAAACAGAATTTGTGGGAAATTTTATAATTCTTCCTATTAAGGCAACCGATCTCACACTGTAACATCCGAATTCATCATTTTCTTCTGTCCTGACAATGATCTTGTGACTTAGCTCCCACGGCAAATCTATAAAAACAGTGTCTTTCCCCCCCTCGGGAGAGTCTCGTTCAATCTGCCGGTCGTACGTGCTCGTGGACGAGCCGAGAATTATTTGTTCTACACAGCTGCCACAAATTTGACCTAGTGCCTAACTGGACTAGTGGACCTAACGCCTTTTGGATTATATACATTTGACCTAGTGATATTCTGACGTCTACGGAACTTGAAAAGAGGTATGAAATGATCTATGTAAACTCCCTCTCGAGCTTCCCCTATGTGTAATTGAGTTAGAATTGTAACGTAGAGAACTTAGAATTGTAATTAAATTTTTTGTCGATTTTAATAAATATTGTTTCGTTGTTACAAATGCAGTCTTTACTTGACTGTTGGCCACACCTTATCGTCGACCCCATCTCACCTCCTCTCCACTCGCATAACACGTAACAAAATGTAACAGCCATCCTTGACAAGTGGGCAGGTCAACGCCCTGTTGCCAGAAGAAGGAGCCAGACTTCCTCCGATCCTTCCGCAGCTCACAATAGTGTGAAAATCCGAATCGACCAACAAAACATAGATTGTAAATTTTATTAGTCTTTATTTTCTTCTTCCTGTTCAAATTTTGACATCTATAACCGAATTCCAAACCAAAAGACGACACTTCTGAGGGGTATGACTGTATTTCCTCTCCCCTCAAAACTGAGAGGGAAGTAAAGACAAAATTCGCTAATTGGCGAGAAAATTAACGTGGGGATGAAATAAAAAGGAGGGGAGCGAGGACAGAGGGATCGTTCATGACTCCCGCCTCCATTCGAACTCAAACCCTGCCCGGCCCACTGAAGCCTCTCCGCCGTCGTCGATTGGATTTCGAACAGACTCCGTCCTGTGACGATCCTTGTTGAGGTATGACGACCACTAATCTGTAAACTCTCTCTTGGGTTCGTAAACCCCTATATTAGTACGTAATATATTTCTATCGATGTTAGCATGTGTAACTGTTCTGTATTGTCTAGCAATAAATTCTGTTTGTTGTTTTAACTGGTGTCATTTATCCGAATATCGCCTCTGTCTTATCCACGAGCCCACTCTTCTCCTCCACTCGACCTGACAAGCCATTAGTTCCAGACTGGACAGCCATCCTTGACCAAGGGCAGGTTTTACCGACCTGTTGACCGAGAAAAAGGAGGTCCGACTCTGCCAACCTCCCGGTGAACCCACAAATTGGTTTTTCAGGAGTGGGGTTTCGAACCTCTCGAATGATTGATAAGACGAGAAAAGGCCATATTCGAGTAAGGGGGCCAAGTCGAGTCGAAATAGGATCTCAATAATCCGGATTAGTAGATACAGGGAACCAATAGATTTAACTACAACCTAGATTTGAGTAGGAAGTAGAAATAATGGCAAACGGTCCCCAACCAGCGAACCCACATCCAGGTCCAAATCTCGCTCCAAACTCTCTTACCCTAGGAGGGCTGGGCGGAATAATTCCTTTACTGCTTGTATTCACTGGAGAAACGGGAGGCACAAGAGTTATGGAATTTTTCGATTCATTGGTGAATGTAACGAGAGTAGCCGCCTGGTCAAAGGCCCAAATGCTGGCCGTAGCAAAACTCAAACTTACCGGAATAGCGCGGGAATTTGTTAGGAAAGACCGTCGGATCAAAGAGGTAGATGATTTCGACGAATTTAAACGAATAAGGATAGCACGTTTTGAACGTAAACCTTTTTCCTTTCGTCTAAATAAATTTTATACGTGCGTGCAAAGGAGGGATGAGGATGTACAAACATATGCTGCCCGGCTGCAGGCACTCGCCATGGAAATTGAGATCATGCCGGAACCCAGTGCGAATGCCACAAAAACTGCTATCATCCAGAGTGTTCAGAGAAAGGAGCTAGACGAACGCTTAAAGGCGCAATTTCTAAATGGGATAGATAACAGGATCTGGAAAATCATGAGCCGCGAGGCGGAAACATTTGATGATGCGCTCAAAGCCGTGATTAGCGAAGAGACGATTGAAAGTCTCACTGCCCATCCTCGGGGATTCATGCGCACTATCAGGGAACACTAGTGATCAACTAATTACCCCTCACAGGACAATATAGCTCAACTAACATCAGCAATGGAGGAGCTAAAGGCCCGAATAAACAATTTAATCCGAAACGCACCCCAAAACTGCTCGAGAAATCAACAAAACAATCAAGGAGGCTATGCTAATAATACCTCTAATAATTCGCCCTTTTGGCAAGGTGAATATTATTCGAACCCTCCTAGTCGCCGATTCGATCGACCTGATCAAATTTGAAATCGATATAATCACAATCGCGACGTAGGAAATGATACAAACAGGGTACGATTCAGATCTCCGTCTCCAGCAGAGGATCAAAATCGCTGGAGAGGACAATTGAGAAGTGTCGGGAGTCAACGATCTCACAAGGGACCTAGAGGAAATCCTAGAACTTTTTCTCCTCCTCAATCAGATTCATCGGACGATGAGAACGAGACAAGGTGGAAAGGCAAAATAGGACTAACGTATATACCTGAGGAATGTAAGCCAGTGATTCCATGTTACATTAACAATATTCCAGTCAAGGTTTCTGTTGATCTGGAAGTCGGCGAAACACTAATATCGAACGAGGTAGCAAATAAGATAAAAAGTAAAGCACCTGTTAAATTTGGGACCAAAGGGAAGATAGCCGGTTCGACAGGACAATCCATCCCCACCATAGGCAAGGCGGTTCCCATCTTTAAATTACGGGGACACAAATTCCCCATGGCTTGTAGAGTCATCCGATCCAGAGTTACCTTTCCATGTGAAGGAATAATCGGGCGAGACTTGATAAAAGAGGAAGGCCTCATTCTTGATTATGCAAAAGAACGAATTACGCTACCAAATGGGAAATCCATTCACTTCTGTTCCCCTTCCAAACCCTACAAGAAACAGGGGAAAAGACAAAAGGAATTAAACATAGAAAAGAAGGTAAACGGACTCATGCGCCCAAGATAAATGTGATTCGACTCTTGCGCCAAAGCCCTGCACCGGACTTACAAAGGGCGCGAAGTGTGAGAATACCGTCAAGGATCACACGATCCCACAGGCACAAGAAAAACCCTAGACGAAGCGACCAACCAAGATTCCCAGAAAGCCCTTTTTATTTTTATTAGTTTATTTAATTATCTTAATAATTAATAATTATCCCGAGAGACATTATGTTAAATAACCTGTAAAACCGTGCATACCTCCAACGTACCCGAGGGACAAAACTTTAATCTCTATACTCTAATTTAATATTACTTTTGTACCTATAAGAACAGGACAAGCCATGGCCGACCGAAGAAGCCTCACTCGAAAATCTACAAGCCTTCGGCTACTTTGACTCTCCACTCTCCAACTCCGAGATTTATCAAGATACAATAAACGTTATTCACTCACCTGAGAATAATCTCCTAGCAAGGAAAACTCGCCTACATGCTTAATTCCGATATGACCCATCATCAAACACGCACCAAAGAACAAAGGACGCTAAACTTCCGGACGCACATGACTCACTGCAAACTTTGAACTCCACCCTCGACCTTACCCTTAACGGGGTCAACCAATCAAGCACTTACTGACGTCACCGGTCACCAAGAATACTTCTGAACCCTGAAAATCTTATGTTAGCCTCGCACAAAAAGCTAACAAATAACTACTTGTATCTCAAGCTACCAAGAATTCTAACACTACAATATTCCAGTAACTTAATTTAAACTCCTCATTCCCAACGTTTTACAAAATTATTTAGAGAGAGAAAATATCACCGAAAAAAAATTGAACTTGCCCTTTTAGGACAAGTACGATTTTGGAAAGCCTGCATTGATGCAAAAATCTGAATCGACCAACAAAACATAGATTTTAAATTTTATTAGTCTATTATTTTCTTCCCGTTCAAATTTCGACATCTACAACTGTATTCCAAACCAAAAGTCGACACTTCTGAGGGGAATGACTGTATTTTCTTTCCCCTCAAAACTCGAAACTGAGTCAGGAGGGAACTAAAGACAAAATTCGCTAATTGGCGAGAAAATTAACGTGGAGATGAAATAAAAAGGAGGGGAGTGAGGACAAAGGGGTCGTTCGTGGCTTCCGCCTCCATTCGAACTCGAACCCTGCCCGGCCCACCGAAGCCTCTCCGCTGTCGCCGACTGGATTTCGAACAAACTCAGTCCCCTGACGATCCTTATTGAGGTATGACGACCACTAATCTGTAATCTCTCTCTCGAATTCGTAAACCCCTATATTAGTACGTAATATATTTCTATCGATGTTAGCATGTGTAACTGTTCTGTATTGTCTAGCAATAAATTCTGTTTGTTGTTTTAACTGGTGTCATTTATCCGAATATCGCCTGTGTCTTATCCACAAGCCCACTCTTCTCCTCCACTCGACCTGACAAGCCATTAGTTCCAGACTGGACAGCCATCCTTGACTGTGGGCAGGTTCTACCAACCTGTTGACCGAGAAAAAGGACGAAGTCGGACCTCCCGGTGAACCCACAATAGTAATCAAGATAGATGACAAATTTACATTTCCGTAATTTGATTTCCTTGAAAGAAACATGAAAAATCATTAAACACAATGCTAAGAATTCAAATTACTGCACAATTAATTTTTAATTTTATGCAAACTACTCTATTAAAAAGTATGATAAATAAAAATATAACAACTCAAACGATTATTTTTGCATAAATCAAAAAAATAGTATTAGATACAATGTAAATGTAAAGACTGACATTAATAAAATCAAAATTTTGACAACAGTTAAGACATGCTGTTTACATGACATGCAGATATGCTAGATCCTTACCCTTTTCCTGAACTTTTTTGGTTTATCACTCTTTACCTGCAGTCACGATCAGTACAAGTTTTAAATATTATATATGTTACTAATTACTAAATGACTTTAAAAAGATTTTTAAAGTGGTTAAGAATTTAAAATAATATTTTAATAAAAAAAAAACAACTTACATTTGGCATTACGGTTATTGGCCTTTCAGCCCAAATAGCAGAAACATTTGGAGAAATCTGAAATTAAAAACATTCTTTTGAAGCAAACAATTTGTGAATTAAAATTGTTTAACAAAATAAATTTTCCTATTTATTATGAATGTTGACAACTGATGTCAACTTATCTGGACCAGATGTTAATGTTAAAGATCATATCTTTTGAATGTCTGAATTAAGTGTTTTATCTAAATTTACAATCAATCAATTTTTTGCATATGTCTATGGTGACAAACCTGCACTGTTAGATACTCCATACATCTGAATTTACTGTTAAAAAAGTGACAGATAGTATGCAATTTAAAAACAGAAATGAATATTTCATGATACTTTCTATCTTGCTTCATTTCTATTAACAATTAATTTTAGATTTAACTAAAATAAGTGAAATGAACAAATGAAATTTTTCAGACCTAATAGCTTTGCATGCAAAAAAGTTTCATTATGTAAATCATCACATACAGTAATATCTGTAATGCTCCTTAAATCTACCATACAAAATCATTGCAAGTAACTGTAGAGAGAACTTTCTAGAATGTTCGGAGTACAAAATAACTGTACAGAACTCATAGGATCACTAGATGACAACATACATATCTAAATACGGAAATGCATTTCCCCACTGTCATTTTATACATATCTGGTGTTCCTGTATGATAAGTTTTTTACAGCAATTTTGTACTCATTTCCAACAATCTAAAGAAAGAAAAAAAACAAGCAGCAGCAATCAAGTACCAAGAGATACCATTCAGATTGCTACAATTTACACATTTTTACAGATATGATTTAGGAATCCTGCCTTCATCCTTACCTTTTATTAATTCATTCAAAAGAATTTTTTCAAAAAACAATATTCCCTCCTCTCTCTCTCCCCATCATCAACTTCAATTACTCTGTCTATTCACAATATGTTCTTAAAAACTTTCAATTTACTTTTAATGCCATTGTGGGTGATATTTTTATTAAATCATAGTCAGACAAAAAAAATTTAATTTGTTAAAATTAAATATACATATATAAAAAAAATATTCAAAGTTCTCAGAATGATTTTTTAGCCTCACTTTCTACAATGAATAATCTATTTCGGAAGTATGCATATTATTAAAAGGTGAAACAGCATTGAAATCAAACAAAAATTAATAAGTATTTTTAAATTAAATATCAATCCAATTACAACAGTAATACACGGAAAGCAAATTGTTAATTACCAACACTAAACAAAAAATAAACGAGTGGATAAAACCACTGAGCACTGACGGTGGGTTTGTCTCTGACCAAAAGGAAGACTACACGAACTTTCATGTTTCCTTCATGTGTAACATTTAAATAGGAGCCAGTTCCCTAGAAAGTCCTCCTGGGAGGCACTCCCTTGGCAGATCACTCAGTGTTGCTTTGCCTCATTCCATCAAAAACAAAAATAAACTAAGAAATTGAGGAGAACTGCAAAAACTATTTATGAGTAACCAGTTACCAAAAATTTGGTCAGAATAATTTCCTGTTCCCATCACAATTTCCTAAATAATTTTTTTACTATTCACTATTTTGTTGTATATACATATGTATACACACACACAAATAATTTGCACAGGCAAAACAACTAGCTTTGATAATTATTCAGTTTTCCATTTATTTAGTAAGCGAAAACTTAAGTGTAATCTTTAAATAGTTTTTAATAAACAATCAGTTTCAATAGACATTAAAAAATATAGGAAATCTAGTTAACTAATGTATTTTTCAGATAAAATCAAATCATTATTTCAATTTAAAATAGACACTTACTTTATTCATGCGTAATTTGGCTTGAAGTTCTTTGGCAACGTCTTGTTCAACCTTTATAGCATCTTGATATGCATCAACAATAAAATTAAGATTTCTTATTTCACATGCCAATTCATTGTTAATTTTCTTTTCATTTTCCAATTCAGATCTCATTTCTTTCAGTACCTATTAAATAAATTGAGCTTTTAATATACACAGACAAACTTAATTTTTCTTTTATCATCAGAAAGATCCCATTATATACAATTTTTATGAACTCAGTTTATGTCTTTAGCAATTTGGGAAGTGCTTTACGAAATTGAAGAGATAAATAAGACCAATAAAATTGTTGTTTCATGTTTTGACAACTTTTACAAAAATCTTTAGTCTTGATGACATTTTAACTAATATCCATGACAATTTTTTGATTATTAGGTTTTCATAGCTAATAATAAATAAATAAAAAATGATTATGTACTAAAACAAAAAATATTTTAGAAAAAAAAATTCTATCCAATACTTGGTCTCAACAGAATAATTTTCCTGCCACTACAGTCACACAAATTTTTGTATGACCACTATTGATGGTAGATTTAGACATTGTAAACTTAAACATGAAACAGACATAATTTCAAAATAAACCTTGCATACATCAGAAAGAGAATTTTTTTAAACCAAAAATTGACTTATGCAAGGAATATTAAAAATCACCCAAAACTTGCTGTACAATTAAACTTTGTGCAAAGTTTGTTTTTAAGTTTTTGTAAATGCTGAAAGATTTAATAATTGCAATTATTAAATCTTTCAGCATTTCATTGTCAGTAGTTAGTAATATTCCTCAAATAACAAAAAATAAATTCAAATATTCTCTGATTATTAGGCTGCAGGAACTAAAGACAACAATATAGTACACCACTAATCAATTCAGTGGTGGAGTTTGTTCACTTTGCAAATCTAACAAACATGAC
>NW_027121373.1:0-2454 GCF_030686945.1 Centruroides vittatus | reverse complement strand
AAGTTAGACCCAGTTATTAAGGAAAGTTTTGTCAGATACTCTAAGAGGTTCTTTTAGTGCATGAACTGTTCTCTGATATCTTGAAATCAATTGTCTTAATAATTTGACTTTACTATCATCAGATAAATCACCAGTCTCAAGTAATTCTTCGATATTATTACCAATTTTTATTTCAGGTTTTTGATATGCTGACAACAATTCAGGAGGGACAAGAGCCATTTGTTTTTGCCATTACATTCTTTTTCTTATCACTTTACCAATTAGTCTACCTGCCATAGACAATAACAGAGTCAGTAGAAGAGGAAGGAATCCACCAGATTCATTAACTAAAATTGTTTTCTTAGTATTTAAAAGAACATGTTTTTTACTTAATTTCCTGATAATTTTTTTTTTATATTTTTGTAATTTACGAACATCGGCAGGTATATTTCCTCTCTGCAAATTATCGTGTATTTCACACAAAACTTTAATTTGATCCGGAGTAGCTTCTTTCAATATTGCTTTTCGTTGAGAAGGAGTAGTCTTAGACAAAAGTGCTAACATATGATAATTTTTCTTTACGTTCTTCATTTTATTGGTAAGTATATCCAAAAAATACCTTGTTTGTCAGGAAAACACGAATCTCTCAAAAAATTTCTTATTCGTTTTAGGATGAAAATCTAATAACAAATAACCAAATTCCTTTTCTGTTGCTTTTTTATATGCATCCATAAAAAAATTGCATTTACCAGCAAAAGCTTGCTGCCCCAAACAACTTACTTGACTTTCATTGCGATTATTTTTAAATAATATCAAATATTGTGTGTTTAAAGTTATATTTCTCATAATTCTATTTTTTGGAAACAAATTTTGCATTATCATGATCACGCTTACATTATAATGATGAGACTCTGTTGTAAACAAAAATGCAGTTTTTGAACTGAGTTCATACATCAAATCATCAATTATTATTAAATCCCATCCTTGCACGGATTCAGGTAAGCCATACATGAATGTAACATCTTTTGGTTAATGTTACCCTAGAATCCAAAATGGCGGCCGGGGAAATTTTTCTCTATCTTGGCGACTGCAGCGGGGAAAAAATTTTTCACTCGATTCAAGATGGCCGCGTTTCCGGCCGCCATATTGAATTTCTCTGCAGACTCCGCGGACATTAACCGAAATAACGAAGAAAAAAAAAAGGAATATTTTTACTCACTTTTCGATGGTGGTTGCCTACTTCTTCCTACTTTTTTTTTCCTTTCCGATCCATTCTTTCTTCAGTTTTGCCAGCTTGGATACTTTCCTTTTCTCTTGGTACGGCTCTTTTCTTCCCTGTTCTTTTCGATTCGGCTGCTCTTTTATTGGTCGATTGGCGTTTCCCTCTGTTCGATTTATTACTACTTGGCCATATAAACGACAGAATGCAACCCCAAGAAATGTGGCCAAAATTACTTTTAAATGTTCCTTCAAAGGCAGAAGTCTTCGTTCTGCACTTACTACTTCGCAAGAAACAGCTTTCTCTATTACTCCGATGATATAATTTGCATTTAGAATCGCACGGAATGCAAACGGACTCGGTCGGCTGTATGCCCAATTTTACAGCAAATTTTGGAAATCTCAATGCGTTATCGATACGGGGAGGCAAACCTAGCTCCAAGAAGTTGTCTTCCATTAACTTGTAGAAATCACGTGTAATGCAACTCGACCGAAATTCGTCGTTGAAACTCAAATCAGCAAAACTACTCATTATCGAATAATTGGCAATAAACTAAACGCGGGGAGGTGGTGAGGAAAAAAAATGAAATATCGTAACCAGAAAAAAAAACAGCAAATATTCCAATACGCAATTCGTCGCAACACTGCAGTAAACAGATTCCAACTGGAAACTAGTCGATTTGCATTAAATTGCATTGAAATGAACAGAAATCACGTCACAGATCGAGCATTTGCATATTCGTTCGTAACACAACTACGAATTTCCCGCCGATATTACTCTCGCACGACGTCACGAAAAGGCTCCCTCTACCGTCGCAAATTTACACACGACCGTCGCCGTTTCGAGGTTACTGGATACTCGGCAACGTCGATCTCAGGGTTGAAACCGAACGGGGAAAAATTCTCAACGGCGTCAACGTCACGACTCCAGGGAAAAAATTTTCCCCCCACCGCAGTCGCCGAGATAGGGAAAAATTCCCACCGCCGCCATTTTGAATCCTAAGGTAACATTAACCCATCTTTTTCCTCGTGAAAAAACGGTAAATATACAAAATAACACCATAGAACCTTTTTTAACCTCTTAACAGTGAAGGACGAGAATAGTCATCCAAGGCGATCGGAGTGGCAGTGGTGAAGTACTACTATAGTCGTTAAAAAACTTCTTATAAAATACCTGGACCATTTCGTGAAGTCGTAGAATTTTCACGAGTAGTTGGGTTCTCCAACTTTGTTTTGGAATATTTTTAGTTCTCGAGA